>NW_027278880.1:67500-102500 GCF_046629955.1 Centroberyx affinis
CTATATATATATTACTGAGCTTATGTATCGCTTTTCATTTGAAGTAGTAAAAAAGTAAAAAACATAAACAAAACATAATGCTGTTAGACATGAATTTCGGTTATATCAAATCACAGAAAACAACAACATAACGCCAAGACCTGTGTCACTGCCTGGGCATCAGTATGGCTCCAGTGCATTATACTGATATTGTTCATGTATTGCATGTACAAACTAAACAGTAGGCACTAACAGCATTAAGTACAGCTACAGTAGTATAGATCAGTGGTTCTCAACCGTTTTCATATCAAGAACCCCTAATTTAGTCCACATTAGGGCCACGGACCCCCATTTGATATGATTTTGTCCCTCGGACCCAAATCTGAGAATATTTTTATCGTTAGATATGATTTTGTCCAGAATTCCATGACTATCTGTATTGTAGGGAGAGCGATAACAGAGAAACTATGCTCAAAACAGTCAGTCTCCTACATTCTATAATTGTTCTCGTAAATGAAATAATGAAGTTTAACGTTTGCTGGGGACCCCCTGGAACGCCCTCAAGGACCCCTGGTGGTCCCCGGACCCCACGTTGAGAACCACTGCTATAGATAATAACGTTAGGATGGTGTATATACTTGAAGAGTAAGATGACAAAAAAAAAAGATATTTGGACCGTAACCGTGTCGGTAGTCGCTTCTCAGAGGACACAGATAGACTCTAAGGCTTTTAAAATAGGTTACACAGATCCCAATCACCATGTCCCCATGGTGCTGAGTACGACCGAGAGGCAGGAGCCGTCAGGGCTGACAGTAAGCAGCTCACATGTTCCTCGCAAAAGGAAAATGGAGGACATTCAATTTAGATGCAGCGGGGGAAGCGAGGATGAAAGCCACACTCTGTCTGAGAGTTACTGTGGGGGTAAAAATCCACCGGCTCCTAGTGCGAATTGAGGTGCTCTATTTAAACCAATAGGATAAGCATAATGAGACAGCGTTGTAATAGGATGTAAAAAAAAAAAGTGTTTCAGTTCTCCCAATGTATGTATAATTAGTATTAAAAGGCATAATGTGCTTCATCAAATTAACCAATTTCCATCACTGGCTGAGTAATTAATCTGTTACGCGTGATGCCGCCTTCATCGAACTCACTGCACATCTGAATGACTGTCACAGATCAGAAATTGAAACTCTTAAACTCGCACACAGAATGCTATCTGGCTGACTGGGAGTCTGTTTCCGCAGACCTCGGAGAAGCCGGAGCCAAAATCGGGCATCGGGAAAAAAAAATGGTACACGCTGACCCCCGGATCCCCTACCTTTGACTCGAAGGTAGAAAAGTAGCGTGAGCAGCATCCCTCCCGCCGGACGTGATCGCTCTCTCTCTCCACAGCCTTGCCTTTTACCCCCTGGATCTCATGGTAGTCCCCCGCGCCTCCTCCGCTACTCCTCTCCTCATCCTGCCTCCTTCCCTCTCCTCCTCCTCCTCCTCCTCCTCCTTACCAACCAGCTTCGGTCGCGTCTCCGTGTCGCTCTCTCCTCCCTCCCTCCCTCCCTCCCTCCTTATTTGCTTTCATTTCCCCCCTCCAGGCTGCTTCTGTTCGTCTACTTCTACTCGCAAACATGCAAATTGCCTCTCTCTCTCTCTCTTCAAAAGCTTTATTTTCATTTCTCCTTTTTTCACCCGTGCATTAAATGTTCCCTCGCTGCACAGCCTATTGGATCGTACCACATGGTTCCAGGCTTTTTCTGAGGATCCTTTGGTGTCTTGCCACGCTGCAGTTGCACCACTTCGCCCACTAGATGGCAGACCGAGCCCTGAATCCTAACAGCAGCATCTTGTGCACACAACACATTTCCACCTAAATTTAAACCTTGTGGACTATTTTTAGTGGCTGCACTGCGCCTATTGGAGCACATCCTGCATGACAGCTATACTTTCCTGGAGACCTGTCTGCGGATGCATTTTTAGCACTCCTTTCAGATGGGAACACACACCGTATGACAGTTAATGTCAGGCGGTTCTATATAAGCCAGGGATTTAGATGGAGTCGGGGATGTGAGGATGAAAGCAATAAGTCTACTGTGGGGTAAAATATGGAACTGAGGCGCTCAATTTGCGTTCAACCGATAGTATACATGTAATGAGATTCTTCTGAAAGACTAGAATATACAATGAGGACATCAGGAACCTATTTCCTTCACTGACTGAATTTGTTGAACATGCTGTAGCCTTTATCAGCGCATGTTTGTAGGTCACGCAAAAAGAAACCAGGCGAGACAGAAAAAGAAAAGTTTACACCTTAGATGACTGGATGATTAAACCCCATAAATTCCACCTTTGACACCATAAAGCCTTTGCTTCTAGGACAGGCACACGCTGAGCGTTCCCTCTCGCAGCCAACCGGAGACTTGGACAGATTTCCCTTCTCTCCCGGCTTGCCAATATTGCAACACCGGGGAGGTTGTGCAAGCATTTTCCACATTCCTTCGCAGTGAGGGTGTAAGGCCATTCCCTAGGCTGGACCCGGAGCTTTATCAAAGCAACCTTCAAGACATTTTTTCTTTATCAGCACTGAAAAGCAGGCTCCATACTGCGGCTATATCTGCCGGTCACGCACTTTGGAATCAACTGTGGGTGAAAAAGCAATGCCACACGGCTTAGAAAACAGGAGTTAAATGATATTAAGAAGATGCTCCGCTGGGAGGTCTTGAGGTATGTTGTTTGCTGGAGCGATTGAGAATGGGAGATGCCATTATTGGGAGTTATCAGTGCTTATGTCGGAGCAAATGTACAGTACACATAACCCATCTATAACAAGCACCTTGAGTAGTTGAAACCGACTGGATATCACATGCTCACTGTGTGTCCTGTACTGAAATGCAACAATGGTCTTGCAAGCTTCATGCTCAGCCAGCTGAGCCAGGATAAGACCATGCACAGACAAAGCACGCACACACACACACACACACACCAATCCACAGTCCTAAACACAATCCATTGATGTTTATGTAATGGCCTGGCTAAATCCTAGCTTTTCCGCCTATGATAAACTAACATTTCAGCCCCTTTTGTCTATGATGGACTTAACCTTGATGGGCCATTGTACTGTCAGTCTATCTGGTTCTGCGTTACATAAGATTGCGGGGCTTTGTGCAAAAATGCACTGGCTTCAGAATAACAAAAAAGGCATATCAAGGTGACCTGGTCAGGCCTGTGTTGCACTGGGCAGGCAAAAGAAAAAACACTGATGCCAAGGAGAACGTTAAGAGATGATTAGAGAGGAAAAGAAAGGAAGGGATTAATGGATGAGGGGCAAGGCGAGAGGAGGAAGGAAGATAAAAGGGAAAAACCCACCCGGGGGGAAGCGTCTGAAATGAGACCATCTCCGCCGGTACAACAGATAGCGCTCAATTCAGCAGCTTAGCAGAACCTCCCCTCTCTCTGCTAGGCACACATAGCCTAGCCTAGCCTAGCCTAGCCTCGCTCAGCCGACACCATTGTTGTGCGGTCGGCGTGTGCGCCAGCTAAAGTGGTCGCCCGGCGGGAGCATTATGCGAAGGGGGCCAGCCCTTTGTGGATTAGCCTTCTGCACAGATGTGCTCGGGGGGCTAGCGCTATTCACTGCGGAGGTTCAATAGTAGGGCACGCCAAACGCTCCGAATCCAGAGCCACAACAGAATGAGGTCAGCCACAGCGTTTCGAGGTAGCCAAGGGACGAGGGAAGTGGCTCTGAGGTAGAGCTGAATGTAACACCATATTTTTTGAGTCACATAGAGTAAGTAAATAAGTAACTAACACCATGTTTCTCCTACTTAATAATATTGCTACTACTACTACCACTACAGGGTGTCAAAGTCTTGAATCAGAGGGATAACAGTAACGCCATATATTTTTTTGGTTCCACTTGTTTTCCCCACACACACTAGTCAAGTCAAGTCAAGTCAAAGTTTATTTGTATAGCACATTTAAAACAACTAGGGCTGCAACTAACGATTATTTTCATTGTCGATTAATCTGTCGATTATTTTCTCGATTAATCGATCAGTTGTTTGGTCTATAAAATGTCAGAAAATGATGAAAAATGTGGATCAGTGTTTCCCAAAGCCCAAGATGACGTCCTCAAATGTCTTGTTTTGTCCACAACCCAAAGATATTCAGTTTACTGTCATAGAGGAGGAAAGAAACCATAGCTCTAAAAACAACCACAGTTGACCAAAGTGCTGAACAGGCTCACAATACCAAAATAAACGAATATAAAAGTAAATAACGCATAAGAATAAAAGAAAACAATAAGCATTATAATAATAAAAGAAGAGGTGGGTCTTAAGCAGCGACTTAAAGGTTTCTAGGATCTGAGCAGTTCTTATATGAATAGGTAAGCTGTTCCAGAGATTAGGGGCAGCCACCGCAAAGGCTCGGTCGCCTCTGTTTTTGTGCCGACATCTCGGAACATCCGAGAGCATCTGGTCGGTCGACCTCGGTGCTCTAACTGGAGTATGGTGATGCAAGAGTAAGGTGGCGCCAGCCCATTTAAAACCTTAAAAAACAAGCAATAAAAAATCTTAAAATCAATCCTGAAACGGACAGGAAGCCAGTGGAGGGAGGCCAATACTGGTGTTATGTGACCACGCTTTCTTTTTTCCAGTTAGAAGACGAGCGGCTGCGTTTTGTACAGTGCAGACGACAAAGAGATGACTTGATCTACACCCACATACAAAGAATGACAACAGTCTAACCTAGAGGTAATAAAAGCATGAATAACTCTCTCGAAATCCTTGGGAGAGAGATAGGCCTTTACCTTGGCTAAAAGTCTAGTTTCCCCATGATTCCCCAGAGGTAAGATACTTCCAATTGTAGCGCTTAGGACAGGAACGTCTGTGTAAACGCTGTCAGCTGATACTAAACTAGGAGTGAGGTGAGCTAAATGTGCTGCTGGAACACAAGGCGCGTGCTGAGCTGACTGAATCAGTGAAACGAACGCTGGAACCCATATGGAAGTGGAACTGAGAGAATCACATCAGTCAGTGATTCGAATCTTTGTACTGAACTGGACAAAAGTAAGTACCAGCACTATCTATTACTACTGCTACAGCTGCTGCTATTCCTTAGAGACATATATGCATATTACAAGAGGGGTCTGAATGCCTAGTTAGCTATTTGTCGTCTCCCCTGGAGCAGACAGGGGCTCAGTTTCACTAAAGGACACTTTGATAGGGATGGGCATTAGCTGTAATGGCATTCAAACCAGAATGGATGACTCTGTAACCAGTGGTGGAAAGTAACTAAGTACATTTACTCAAGTACTGTACTTAAGTACAATTTTGAGGTACTCCTTTACTTGAGTATTTCCATTTTATGCTACTTTGTACTTATACTCCACTACATTTTAGAGGGAAATATTGTACTTTTTACTCCATTACATTTATTTCACAGCTATAGTTATGAGTTACTTTTCAGATCAATATTTTATATTTAAAACATTTGATCATCTTTATAAAATAACTATAAAATAGCATTGTTATAGATTAGACTACCCAAAAGTATAGCTAAATTGTTAAGATTAGCTTCATGTTGACAACTTTAAAATGCTGCTTATATGTACATGTATGTCAATAAATCAGTATTAATATTTCAATAATTTATGAAAAATATAACTCTCTAAATGGGGACAATTTGCATAATGAGTACGTTTACTTTGATACTCTAAGTACATTTTGCTGCCAATACTTATGTACTTTTACTTAAGTAAGATTTTGAATGCAGGACTTTTACTTGTAATGGAGTATCTTTACATTGTTGTATTGCTACTTTTACTGAAGTAAAAGATCTCAGTACTTCTTCCACCACTGTCTGTAACCACTGAGTCATCCATTCTGGCATGTTGCTTCACTTATCATCTGACATGCGTCAGATAGCTGCTACTGTGTTGGCACTTTGGTTAGCTGAGTAACAGTTTGTTAGCATATAGGCCCTTTTCACAAACATGGCTACCGTACTTCTGCAGGGTACAGGTTCTTACCATTGCCAGCAATGTTAAAAAGCAAACTTTCTACAGGCAAAGCAAACACAATACAGGTGTTGTAATTGAAATATCTTTCTATTTCTGTTGTCAGATGACTGCGCAAGTAACTGTGATCAAATGCTAACTGGCTAACCAAGGCTAACGCAAATTTTTGTACTGTACCCTCGATTAAATCATTTTTTTTATAGTTGCGCAGTCGTCTGACAACAGAAACAGAAAGATATGTCAGTGACAGCACCTGTATTGTGTTATACATTATGCTGAAACAAAATAAGTTATCACAGACAGAGTTATGGGTGAGCCATGTTTGTGAAAAGGGCCTATTTGTTCTAATCAGTGAAAGCTAATGAGGACAACGAGCTACAGCTAGCTGGTTAGCTTGCAACAAGAGGTATTCATTGGTTTCCTATAGGTCTATTGACAATGTTAACCAGCCATTTCACAGTTAATTTAAGCGGCAGCAGTGAAACTTTTTCCCAGTGAATTTCAAACAGATAAAACTGTAATGTTACAGCATTACTTTTATAGAGTTATGAGGGATTTGGCTGTAAAGTCCCCTCTGCTGGCTTTGTTTTTTGTGTTTTGTTTGGGCGAGTATTATCCAGTGCTCATGCATAGAAGATTAGCGCTTTGTCCCCATCGTGTCCCATTGGTGCGGAAACATGACTGCCTTCCTAACAGTCTGCAGTGGGGCAGAGCTATTTTTGTAGGTAACATTTTTTTTCCCCCTCACCCTCTATCTCTCACTCACTCTCTTTGTTGTGAGGAGGAAAACATCGCTCTTTAATTTTGCATGAACCAATCGACACACTGTAAGCTCATAAGCTCTTCCCTGGGAGGCCTCTGCGGCAGGGGCAACCCCAACAGATGTGTGAGAGAGAAAGCTGTATGATAGAAATGAAATGCAATCCATAAGCCGGGTCCACAACAGTGGGCTTGCAGCATAGCGGGGCGTCCTTTATATACCATGCCCCAGATCTCTGCGCTTTCTGCCCAAACTCTGCTCTCATTATCCCTTTTTTTCCTGTGGATTTGAGAGGGCGGGATTGGTGTAAGCGGGGCAGGTTAAAGGGAGTTGAGGCGATGTGAATCAGGTTCAGGTCGGACAAGACAAATGCATTGTAACATAAAGGTTTAACCGACCCAGTTTGTGAAAAAGGTGGAAAGTAAGGCCAGCGGACTTAAAAAAACTGTACTGTTACTGTATGGTGAGGCCTGGGCTTTTCCAGAAATCAATTCACTCTTGCAAGGGGAGGATGGGAGTAAAGTTCAGTGATTTTGGACCTATAATACAGTGTACTATTGACTTTCAGATGAATATAATATCATGATTAATCATACTTATATTCTACTGGATTCTTCAGCATTTGATGTCATACCCTATTTGGACTCATTGTTAGCAGCAAGAGGCCTAGCAACGGATCTTGCCGTTTTAACCGACAGCTGACTCCGGAGCCAATATTGTCTGTGGGTCCAAGTGCTACAGGTATGTAAGAGACAAATTATATATAGATCCAAAATCACCAAAGTTTAAGTCAGAGTTTCATGTAGAGCTGCAACGATTAATCGATTAATCGATTAGTTGTCAACTATTAAAGAGTAACTAAACCCCAAACCCAAATCTTTGGTGAAGCCTTCTGCTATTGGCTGGTCTTTGTGCCAGGTGATGTCACCACCTGTTGTACTCTATAGATGGTGACATCACAGGGCACAGAGACCAGCCAATAGCAGGTGACCAGTTCAGTACAAATTTAGGTGGGGTTTAGTTAGTCTTTAAATTAATCACCAACTATTTTGATAATCGATTAATCGGTTTGAGTAATTTTTTAAGAAAAATACGTCAAAATTCTCTGATTCCAGCTTCTTAAATGTGAATATTTTCTGGTTTCTTTCCTCCTCTATGACAGTAAACTGAATATCTTTGGGTTGTGGACAAAACAAGACATTTGAGGACGTCATCTTGGGCTTTGGGAAACACTGATCCACATTTTTCACCATTTTCTGACATTTTATAGACCAAACAACTAATCGATTCATTGAGAAAATAATCGACAGATTAATCGACAATGAAAATAATCGTTAGTTGCAGCCCTAGTCTCATGTCAAAGTGAAGTAAAATTATATCAAGTTAGGGGGATTCAAAATAGCTGTTACCTGCCAAAAAGGTGGTCAGTGGGATCTTATTATTATGTAATATCAGTCAGTATTACTATGTAATATACCATCTGGCAGACACATTATTCAAGGTGACTTACTGTGCAGTACTATGAGAGCGTACAGTTTATGTTTACTGGACTAGGCCCTGGTGGGAAACAACCTCCTCCAAACCCCCTGGAGGAGCTACCACCTCCTAGCGTCACAATTTGTTGTCACCCGGTGAATTAAATAGCAAAACATTAACAAACGCTGAGAAAAATCAATCGAGCAAAGATGAAGAGGCACTCATTTATGCCAGTGTGCCAAGGGAGCAGGACTCATTAGGAGTGGGACGGCAGCATGCAGAAATGTTATGATGACCCAGTCTGTCGCTACAAGCTGAGGCCTGCGTTTTCTCTACGTGGCTTCTGTTGACATCAGATGCTGTATGATTAATCATGATATTATACTCATCTGAAAATCAATAGTACACCGTGCACTTGAAGATCTAGGGGGAAAAAAATCTAATGCAGTGGAAGCTTGCATTGTGTGTAATCTTTAAGACCAACCTGGAACAGACAGCATCTCTTACTTCTGTTTCAGCACCTATATTTTCAAGGGTCCGACACATCTTGTGGCAATTAAAGAGGCCATAAGTAAGGGTTTTATTCCCCGTAGCACAAAATGATCATAGTATATCTGCAAGGGGTTGATAGGCTTATTGATCAATACGAATGTCTCAACGATTATTTCACCAGGTGTTGAGATTTCTGGCTTTCAAAACTCACTTTCCAGCCCGCACTCCCCACCCACTGGACATTCAAGAGACTTTCTGCTGCTGGATCTCTGCTCTAATTAGCTAGCTTACTCATTTCTATTTAGAAAATGTGACTTTATTATTTGTATCAAATGCGTGCCACCGTTATTCAAGGAGACACAAAGGGTGGGTGGAAAAACCCGTCCTTCCTCCCTGTCTCCTTCCTCAAAGGTGGGCGGAGATAAAGAAAGGTCATAGATTAATGAATGCCCCTTTAAAACGTTTTACCTTGGAAAGAAGGCTTACTAAACCATGTAAGCACTCCCACTCATCTGCATTTGAAGAACTATAATAAAATGCCTTACTGTGATCAAATTACTGAATTGCTAAACCTAAAAATGCACCTGGATGCTACCATCTTGGTCAAAAGTAGCACTCAATTATATCATTCTCCAAGCCTTTATGCTCCAGTAAGATGGGATGACACTCCTCTCTTACATAGCATCCTGACATAATCACAGCTTTGTATTGAAACTGCAGTTAAAATGCAATGTGCATTTGTGTGTTTATTAATAAATCACTCTGGCACAAGAGGTCACACTCCAGTAAAAACAATAGTCCTTCAACTACACTCACACTCTACAAACTTCCCTTTATTAATTAATCTCACTCCATAATACTGACGCCTTAACAAGGTTTTATTCCATTCTATTCTATTCTATTCTATTCTATTCTATATCCCACTACTATAATTGGAGAGCGGTTTGTGTGTCCCGAGAGGAGAGGAGGAGAGGAGAAAAGAGGAGGAGAGGAGACAAGGAGAGGAGAGGAGAGAAGACAAGGAGAGGAGAGGAGAGGAGAGGAGAGGAGAGGAGAGGAGAGGAGAGAAGAGAAGAGAAGAGAAGAGGAGGAGAGGAGACAAGGACAGGAGAGGAGGAGAGAGGAGACAAGGAGAGGAGGAGAGGAAAGGAGAGGAGGAGAGGGGAGAGGAGAGGAGACAAGGAGAGGAGAGGGGAGAGGAGAAGAGGAGAGCAGACAAGGAGAGGACAGGAAGAGAGGAAAGGAGAGCAGGAGAGGAGACAAGGAGAGGAGAGCAGGAAAGGAGACAAGGAGAGGGGAGGAGACGAGGAGAGGGGAGGAGAGGAGAGGAGACAAGGAGAGGAGAGGAGGAAAAGAAAGGAGAGGAGGAGAGGAGAGCAGGAGAGGAGGCAAGGAGAGGAGATGAGGAGAATAGGAGAGGAGAAGAGAGGAGAGGAGAGAGGAGAGGAGACAAGGAGGTTATAAATTCTAGTTTGCTTAAAAGGGAAGCAGAGAGATCCATGCAATCAAGTCACCTTTTATGTTCATCTATCCTCCTGAGACCAAGCCATTCTGTTTTGCCCACCTTAGAGAACATTTGCTTTTGCGTGCATCTCCCAAATCCTCCATGCTACCATGCTGCACCCTGTTGCACCTTGAAGAGGACGTCCTAAGCATTTCAGTGACACCTCACCTATGGGGGTGGGACCTCGGGAACGTCCTCTTCCTGGCTTTACAACATGGCACACATCTCAACACAGACATTTTCAATTTTTTTCTTGCATCTGAACATCTTAGGAACCCTTCCGTTCAGTTTCGAGAGAAGTTCAACCATTTTTACACTAACCAAGAGACTATAATATTTACACTGTAGTGGAAATCAGGATTCACTGACCCTTTTTTTTTTTTACTGCTACACCCAAACTTGTAGGAGACGGCTCACAGCCAGAGGCGGAGAGAATTTTAACGAGACTTGCGGAGGGAGAGTCAGACGTAGACCTGTCAGATGAAGAGGATCCACAAGTCGCTTTTGAAGAAGATGAAGAGCTAGAGAGCTCAGAGGAAGAGGCGTCACCTGAGGAGACGCGGCGAGCCCAAACTGTCCTGCAGCTGATGTGATGCTTTGATTCTGCAGCCAGCATTAGATAACACAATGTGGATTTGATAAGTGCAGGCCATTTCCTCATCTTCCTAGTCTTTATTTCCATTACAGCAGTGGTTCTCAACGTGGGGTCTGGGGACCACCAGGGGTCCTTGAGGGGGTTCCAGGGGGTCCCCAGCAAACTGATGAATTGTTAAACTTCAGCAGTATTTCATTTACAAGATGTTAACACAATTAGGGAATGTAGAAGAATGACTGTTTTGATCATAGTTTCACTGTTATCTCTCTACCTACAATACATACAGTCTTGGAATTCTGGACAAAATCATATCTAACAATAAAAAATATTCTCAGATTTGGGTCCGAGAGACAAAATATCATCAAATGGGGGGTCTGTGGCTCTAATGTGGACTAAATTAGGGGTCCTTGATATGAAAAAGGTTGAGAATCACTGCATTACAGTACACATACAATGTGTTTCAAATTGTTGCTCAATATGTTTACAAAATGTGAGAAAAACCTGAAATCCAGAAGCGTTTTTTTTTTTTTTTTTTTTTGCTGCTCTTCTGGGACTGTTTGGTTTTTGTGCAGAGCTTTTTCCAGCATCATGCAAGCTAAGCCCCTGCGCTTCAACCTGACCCAGAAACTGTCTTATCATCTGCCCAGTTCTCTATCCACAGGCCTGCATCTTGAAGCGAAAAAAAAAAAAAAAAAATCCCTACCAATCTTGTGCACTCCTTCAAATTAAAGAGGGGATTTGGGATGGAAGGGGATGGGTGGGTGGGTGGGGGGGGGGTTTCGGGGGCTATGATGTTGTTATGAAATCTGCCGAGCGGCGAGTCATTTGCGGCCGGGTTTCTTTTTTAAAATTGAATCCACAGAGGCTGAACTGCCCCCCCCCCCCCCCACCCAGAGATCGGACCGAAAATGTCAATTTCCTGCCTCTTTTTTCCATCTCCGACAGACTGAAATCAATTCTGGCGCAGGTGCCTCTTAATACAGCCTTCCCCTTGAGAGAGATTTTCCGCTGTTGAAGATGAGTACATCACATTAGCGGCGAGAGAGGTTAGAATATGAAAAGGCCAACGGAAAAAAAACAAAAAAAAAAACCTCAAGGTGTCAGGAAAATAATAGCGAGTCCACGCCAGACAGAGGCCGGCCCGTCACATACGATCCACTGGAACAAGGTGGACCCCCCCCCCAGCTCTGTGTGCACTACCTACAGCTCACTGTGATAAACGTAATGAGAAATCAATCCAGCGGCTCCCGAAGCTGACAGCGGAGAGGAATCACTCCTCAGGGAAGTCAGGGATTCCTCAGGCGGTGGATCCCCTCCCGCTATCAGCTCCTCGAGCCATTCGCTGGATTACGTCATGGTAGGTGTGTGTGTGCGTGTGTGTGAGAGAGAGAGAGAGAGAGAGAGAGAGAGAGAGAGAGAGAGTATTAGCTAGCATTTAGCTATTGAGCTCCCAGTCAAACAATACATAGACTAGGGCTGGGCGATATGGTTGAAATCAATATCATGATAATCATAAGGATTTTTCTCAGTATCAATATATATCACAATATGGTTCATGTATGCAAAATCACGTTAAATAATCAAATGAATGTTCATCTCATTGAACCGAATGGTAACGTTAGGTGTGATGTCAAACAAAACAGAAATATTCAAATAATATTCCTACCATACCTCATTTTATGAGAGTTTTTAAGTAAAATTTGCTTGTCATCATCAATTCAGACAGCAGAAATGTGTGTCACGATATCAAAATATCTTCATATCATCACGATATGATTCCACTGAAAGACAATAAACGCTAATATTGAATTATCGCCCAGGCGTAACATAGACCGGTGGTTCGCAACGTGGGGTCCGGGGACCACCAGGGGTCCTTGAGGGCGTTCCAGGGGGTCCCCAGCAAATTGATGAAGCGTTAAACTTCATTATTTCATTTACAAGAACAATTATAGAATGTAGGAGACTGACTGTTCTGATCATAGTTTCTCTGTTATCTCTCTACCTACAATACAGATAGTCATGGAGTTCTGGACAAAATCATATCTAACGATAAAAATATTCTCAGATTTGGGTCCGAGGGACAAAATCGCATCAAATGGGGGTCCGTGGCTCTAATGTGGACTAAATTAGGGACTGTGGTAGCGATATAACGTTTAAGACAATTTACTCCATTACGGTCTGATGCTCTTACACAGTCTCTCTACAGGAGACTCAGCAAACAATACACTCACACCAATATCCTGTTAATAAATCAGGACACTCCTGTATTCTGTTTTCCACTTGGCTCAGTAACAACATCATATCCCATTTACAATAATCCAGATAAGCTTTCATTCTGATTAGGAGAACCCCAACAAGATAGCTTAGATATGCTGATATTATCCAGGACACTGAGGCATGTATACACCCGATCCCATTTACTGCTGGTTTCTGTGGTTGCCTAAGGTCAGTTTCCATGGTAATATTCAGAATATTCTGCATATTCATAAATACAGGGATATTAGTGATTGGGATATGATTATGCATAGCTTCTAGCCCAGTGATTCTCAACCTTTTTCATATCGAGGACCCATAATTTAGTCCACATTAGAGCCACAGTAGGACCCCCATTTGATGAGATTTTGTCTCTCTTACCCAAATCTGAGAATATTTTTTATTGTTAGATATGATTTTGTCCAGAATTCCATGACTATCTGCAAAGTAGGTAGAGAGATGAACGGTGAAACTATGATCAAAATAGCCATTCTTCTACATTGCATTAACTTCTTTTAAATGAAATAATGGTGAAGTTTAACAATTCATGGAATCCCCTCGAGGACCCCTGGTGGTCCCCGGACCCCACGTTGAGAACCACTGATCTAGCCTATTCGTGGTGGTGTATTCTGAATAAGATACAGTGTACAGTACATGTTAATCCACTTATTGAGTTCTAACTCTAAAGCTTTTGATCGTGTTAATCATAGAAAGTTGTTTGTTAAATTGAGCCAAAGAGGGGTGCCCAAATACATTGTGAGAATTCTGGCTTACTGGTATGCCCACCAGACTATGCAAGTAAAATGGGGCAATAGTGTCTCAGCCCCATTTGGAGTTAGCAATGGTGTCAGACAAGGGGGAATTTTGTCCCCAATTCTTTTTAATCTATATATGGATGATCTGTCTAAGCAACTGAACGCCTGTAATACTGGGTGCATGATTGGTAATACTTTAGTGAACCATATTATGTATGCAGATGATCTTGTGGTATTTAGTCCATGTAGCGCTGGTCTTCAGCAGCTCCTTACTATATGTACTGTGTATGGTGTGGAACATGATATCAAATACAATGCCAGTAAGAGTGTTGTCTTGATTTGTAGAACCAAAGAGGACAAATGTTTAAAATTTCCTGACTTCAACTTGTCTGATAATAATCTTGGGGTCTGTAATAAGATAAAATATCTTGGTCATTTTATTACAGAACAAATGACAGATGATGATGATATATATAGGCAATGCCGCAGGATGTATGCACAAGCAAACATTCTCTCACGCAAGTTCAGTATGTGTACAGATGGAGTGAAGGTGTCTCTGTTTAGAGCATATTGTACACCGCTCTATACTGCACACCTGTGGTCAAACTACAAAAAAGCAAGCTTACAAAGACTTCAAGTAGCTTATAATGATGCCATGAGAATACTACTTAAAAGACCTAGATGGTGTAGTGCAAGTGAAATGTTTGTGGCTGCAGGAGTCAATACTTTCCAAGCTGTTTTAAGAAATCTCATGTATAAATTTATTTGCCGACTTAATGACTCTGTAAATGAAATCATCTTGGTTTTATCAAGCATACGGTTTAGTTCTACACGCTACCAATCCCAGCTGTGGAGACATTGGTACAGTTGTCTCTTTGTAAGACATTAATATATATTTTAAACCATGATCTTTTATTGATCCTTTTTATGTAACTCATTGTATGTTATGTCCTGTTTGTTTTTTTATCTGGACCCTGAGTCTGAAATAAAGTTTGAATTGAAATTGAATAACTCCTAGCCAAAACAGAAATTATGCCCAAAACGTTAAAGATTGTTCTTGATTAGGGTTCGATCGATATATGGGTTTGTTGATAACACCCATTAGAAATGAATGGGATCTTTATTTCCAAAGGACTGAAATCCTGATAGAGACAGAGGGAGAATAGGGGGGGGAAACAAAATGACTTTGGGCTGTGCCACCACACCTGCACACAAACACAGTAAAACCCTATTCGATTTGGCAATATTTCCACAGAATCCAAATGGGAGGGAGAGAGAGAGAGAGAGAGAGAGAGAGAGAGAGAGAGGATGGGGAAAACCCCTGGAGAGCGGAAGCCAAAGCGTGGTGTTTTCAGTCCGGAGAGCAGGTGTCAGCGCCTGGTGGATCATAATCAAAGCCAGATTACCTTGTGTGTGTGTGTGTGTATGTGTGTGTGTGTGTGTGTACAGGCCCTCATCTGCCTCCTTACAAACCCAGTCATGCACTCCTGTATGGCTTCATCTGATTTACCACTGAGGCCAGCCAGCAGTCTAAAATACACAGGAGCCTCTGGTTAATGCGTCCTCTCTCTCTCTCTCTCCCTCTCCCTCTCTCTCTCTCTCTCCCTCTCTCTCTCTCATGCACACACTGCAGTCTCCGAAGGATCATTTTCATCTGCATGGCAACCGAAATCATCCGAGCCATTACAGACTAGAGCGGGGCAGTCAATTGAGTGGCGTGGCATTCGGAGGAGTGATAAACAAGTGCGTGTGACTGTGCCGGGGCTGGGTGGTTGATGGATGGGGGGAGGTGGGGGGATGGGGGGTGGGGGGCAACTGCTGAGTACAAGTCAAACCAGTCAAAAACCCACGGCGATTTACAACAAACGGGTGGCACTTCATCCCCCTCCCCTCCTTTTTTCCCCTCAGAGGTTTATCTGCATATCCCAGAAGGCGCCGATAAAGGACGGCGCATATAATGATGATGCATAAAATGTAAGAAAAAAAAAAGATTTCCTTAGAAAGAATTATGTAGTTGACATTTTTCCTCTGGCTTTCTGGGGCTAGAGCCGGGCAGGCTTTATGTCGCGACGGCTCTGTGATGATTTATGGTGTTGAAGGATAGGAGGCAGGGGTGCACAGGTATCACAGGAGGAATTTGGGGGGTTATATATTATATACGGTTCAGCCTATAGAGAAAATGCAGGTGGTCTAGGAGGGTGTCAGTGACAGATTTAAGGTAGGACAGGACCGGCCGCTCAAGGCACACTGCAAAAAATGATCAAGTTATCAAGTGATTTTCTATTGTTTCCAGCTTATTTCATGATATTTTTTTGGTCAAATTCTCTCACTGCACTGGCAGATTATTCACTCGATTCATGCCAATATGACTTCTTTCAAGAAACTGTCATAAAACAATGAAGAAAATCTTGAAACGAGAATCTTTCTCCAAGACAATTTCACTTCGACCGAGTAAATGTCCTGAAACAAGTTACATTCTCCTGAAAAAACAGTCAAATTTGTTGACACTAGTAAAATTATCTGTCAGTGCAATAAGATTATTTCACCAAAAAAAGTCCTAAAGTAAGCTCGATAAGTCTGGATACAAGATAAAAAATAGCTTAACAAGTCTGTCAGTTTTTGCAGTGCACTTCAATATTACCGAAGCCAGTGCCAGTCTGTAGTCTTTCAGGCAGGTGGTAACGGACACACAGGCTTTTTGAAATCTACCCCGGTCCATTCAGACGAGCGGTCTCCACAGCGGGCAAGGCAAAGTTCACAAAGAGGCTTCACATGTGGCGCGGCACTCCCGAGGGACACGGAGCCATTTACTCGCTAGACGCATGAGGAGAAGCCGGCTTTGCATTTCAAATGTCAGAAACCGATGTATCGTTATCCATTTACACAGTGTTTAACCTGCCGATATGTCCAAAGGTGCTTTTTTTTTACTCACTTCTGATGGATGTCAGTGTACAATTGCTTGGCAGGTCACTGTTTGAATAACTGGGCAAATGACAAAATAAAAGGGGGAGGGTTTGAATGTTGTATATTTCAGTAGGGCTCGGTGATAATTCAATATTATCGTTTATCGTCTTTCAGTGGAATCATATCGTGATATGAAGATATTTTGATATCGTGACACACGTTTCTGCTGTCTGAATTGATGATCACAAGCAAATTTTACTTAAAAACTCTCATAAAATGAGGTATGGTAGGAATATTATTTGAATATTTCTGTTTTGTTTGACATCACACCTAACGTCACCATTCGGTTCAATGAGATGAACATTCATTTGATTATTTAACGTGATTTTGCATACATGAATCGTGATATATATTGACATCGAGAAAAATCCTTATGATTATCGCGATATTGATTTCAACCATATCGCCCAGACCTCTATTTCAGTATAATGCGCATTGAAAAGACAGCTTTTTGGTGAGACTTTTCTTCTTCACACACTCTAGCTCCATACGCATAATATTTTTGGGATAAAGCCTTCTTCTGAGGCTTACCGAAAATATAGTCTTAACACAAACCCAATGCTGTCCCGGGAGACTGCTTCCATCACTCACAATGGATCATTCTGGTCAGTATGAGAGAGCACAGTGTGTTAAAGGCAGAACAATGGCGCTCTGCTGTGCCACAGTCGAAGCTATACACTGACAAGGCTGGCATTGACAGCTTCAGGGGCGATGTTAGCTCTGTGGTCAAAAGCTATGCTGCTGCTAAAATAGAGCGGCCCGAGTCCAAGCGACCTCACAAAAAAAAAAAAAAAGACCATAGAGGTAAAGGACAGAGTCAGACTGATATGGGTTTTTAAAGGCCGATACCAATATTTTTTAACAGAGGCTGAAAAATTAGGATTCAGTGTTTCTGCAAGAATTTTCTTCATTCCAGGGTGGAAAAGCTTCTGAAACACTCCATTGAAACCCTTCTTTTTTGGGGGTTAGCAGCTCTTTAAGCAGTGGTGGAAGAAGTACTCTGATCCTTTAATTATGTAAAAGTACTACATTACAAGTAAAAGTCCTGCATGAAAAATCCTACTTAAGTAAAAGTACATAAGTATTAGCAGCAAAATGTAGTTAAAGTATTAAAGTAAAAGTAGTGGTTTGGTCCCTCTGACTGATATTTTATTATATATGACATCATTAGATTATTAATACTGAAGCATCAGTGTGTAAGCAGCATGTTACTGTTGTAGCTGCTGGAGGTGGAGCTAGTTTGAACTACTTTATATACAGTTAGCTAGTTTAGTCCAGTGGTTCCCAACCTAGGGGTCGGGCCCCTCCAAAGGGTCACCAGATAAATCTGAGGGGTCGTGAGATGATTAATGGGAGAGGAAAGAAGAAAAAACAAAGTTCTGATACACAAATCTGTTTTCAGTTTTTTGGCTTTTTCTCTAATCTTTGATTTTTGCTGAAATATTGGATCATTTGAACATTTATTGAAATGAAACCATGTGAGGTTTAGAGGGAAAAATCACTATTTGGTGGAGCTGTTAACAACTCATAGACATCTGAAATGTGACCCGACTACACACTGCTTTCTGTAAGACGTCAAAAGCCAAAAAGGTGGGAAACCACTGGTTTCATCTTTAACAATGTGTTGTATTTTAAAAGCTTGTTATATTATCCATTGTGTCAAATCTCCATCTGAAAAGTAACTAAAGCTGTCAAATAAATGTAGTGGAGTAGAAAGTACAATATTTCCCTCTGAAATGTAGTGGAGTGGAAGTATAAAGTAGCATCAAATGGAAATACTCAAGTAAAGTACAAGTATCTCAAAATTGTACTTAAGTACAGTACTTGAGTAAATGTACTTAGTTACTTTCCACCACTGTCTTTAAGCCACGCCACCTATCCCATGGTAGAGTAAACTCTGGGTTACATTACTGCCTTCATGTGAGGAATTCACCACGACAAACTATATATACTCTAGAAATGACTTCCAAACAGCTAATGCAGATGACGTTTAATAGTGAATCACAAAGTAGCCCACACAGTGTTATCTACAAATCAAGAATACACTAGCGGAGCCAGCTAGCGGCCGCATTCAGATCAATGCTAGAAAGCTTCCCAGCTGCTCTGTTATCAGCAGCAGTGTGGAACATGTGGGTGTGCTGCAGTGCAGCAGGGAAGGCCACAGCTAGCCTGACACATTACAAAACCACTGTTAAGGAGGTGCTATTTCAGGAGCTAGAGGTGCTCATATATAACTTAAAAGGTGTCTTGTGCATTATGGGCGTGGAGCCTGGATGCATGTCGAGCTCATCTCATTATTAATAACCGCATCTGACACTTCAAAGTGTTAGATTTATACCCTGCAAATGAGAAGCTGACTTGTGAGAAGCAGGAGGAATAAGGCAAGGTGAGGGAGAGAATGTCTGACATCTCCTAACTTGGATGGATAGATTTCTTATACAGTAGATCACCAATGTTCATTTTGGGTGGGATTGGGTGGCGATTGGTCAACAGCCTCGGTCTAGATGTTAAATGATTGCGGAACAAGTGAGTTGTATTCCCATATTCATGAAGTCTGTATATTTGAATGCAACTGAGCATCTTTCCCCACCACAGTGAAATGTTCATAGCAATGTGATCCAGTTTTGTATTCAAACTCTACTGCACTGTAATTCAGTCTGACTCAGTCAGCCAGAGATTGAACATTGCACTGGGTAGAACTGCGGTTTGGCACAAAGGCTGTTGAGCAAAATAAAAATGAAAACCGTGATGTCTGTGTCTAGCATTTAGTAAAATTGTTACAGATGCCAGTTATTGCCTAACTGGTGGAAAATCAGTGCGTCAAGGGAATCAACCTAACATGACCCAACCCCACAGCACATTAGGTATGCTTGCTGGCAGGCATATACAAATTATATAAAAATAACTTCAGTAGAGCAGGACTGAGTAATGACAAAAGTCTTCGGTGTGACTTAAACTAGTCCAAAGAGGTCACTTATATAGTTCACGGTATGCAGGTTTCATGAAAAATCTTTAAAGCACTACCTGTAACTGGATTTAAGACCAAATTAATAACCAAAATAAAGGCCCAAAAACCTAGCAAAATCAGCTTATGTCCAATTGAACACAGCTAATAAAAATTCTAAACCTATAAATGAGCAGTATAAGAAAAATGACACCAGGAAATTACATTTTTCGGGTCATAAAGTCAGTGTATATGTGGATCAGACTTACTGTGATCAACTAAAAGTACAAATAAAGTAATACAGTTCAATTCATGGCATTTGCCTTATTTCATTTGAGTTGTCCTGTATCTAATTTTATATTTGCATCAACACTTTTTTTTATAATAAGCCTTTCATTAAATGGTGAAAAAAATAACCTCTAATAAATGTATTTAAGACATGTTAATGCTTTTTAAGCTCTTAAATTTAAATAATTTACGTGTTGTATATTTGTGTTGAATATTTACCCCAATATATCACTCTTAAACTAATTTTGTAGGAAAATGAGACAATGGCAGTGAAAATTGGTTTATTCTTTTTGTTGCTTTTTATGTGTTTATTCTACATGTCCCCGGGAACGATTCAAGGCAAAATTTGCAGGATTGAGTTATGGCACAAAGATAGAGCATCAACCAAAATAGAAAGATGACTGCCTCACTAGTTGTTTGTAGGCAAACAAATAGACAGACGAGTCCAGATGCTGTCCAGTCCCACAACAGCTAGCTAGCTGAAGTTACAGTCCTGATAACCACATCATTCACCAATGTATTGTCAAGAAGAATAGATTCACTCTACTATACAGCTACGCTCTGGTAGGTTAGCTGTCTTTCAGTGTCATAGTAGCCTAGTAGCCAAAATGTTTCGTTAGCTTTGCCCAAACTTAATAAATTCGACAACTGCTTTGCTAGCTCAGTCTAAAAAACAAATTTCGCCAGCAAAATTATTTTTTCAAACGCATAGATTAGATTAGCCACTCCAACTACAAACTCACATAGATATACAAACACTGGTTGAGCAAGTGTCACTCAATATACGGTGATACAGCACCGTTCCAAACTGAATAAATTCCATACCTGCTACACGAAAAACAGCTTTGCTAGCTCAATCTAGTTGTAACTAAAATATTCACCATGCAGATTAGCCTCCGCAGTTGTAAAGCTTCACCTAATACTGGGCAAGCAAGCATCACTCAGTATGAGGTGAGTGAGTCTTATAATAATAAAAAAATAATTACAAATGTATATGGTGTAAATAATTTATCGTTACATTTCCACGGTTATCAAAGAACTACATTATCATTAAAATGTTTTTTCTGTGAGTCACAAAATGCTAACGAGCTAGCAAACTTCCATGCAAACTTCTGTTGAAGAGAGGAGTCGTGTTTGCATTTTGAGAAAAAATATCTAATTGCGATTATTTTGACTGATATTGCAATTGCGATATGATTGCGATATTAGAGGGAATGATACATCACTATTCTCATTTTCATTGAAAAACGTATTAAAACGATTATGGTGTGATTTTTGCGGGGATCTGCACCAAACAAAGATGTTTTCTTAAGTCTGACTGGTTTGTTCCAATCTATTTCACACTCTACATCTCTCTCTCTCTCTCTCTCTCCCCCCCCCTTTCTTCTTTCTCTTTTCCATCAATTACTTTTTCTATCGTTCACTCTCCGGTCGCATCAGTGTGTCCCCGACCAAAAAGTAAGTCATCACTGCTGCACTGGCTTCTATGCTTTGACAGTCGAGGTCTGTGATGCGTGAAGGGCCTGCATGCTGACGCGTCTCACACACACACACACACACACACACACACACACACACACACACACACACACAAATACACAAACTACTTTCTTTCATTCTCCCACTGGGGCTTAACAGTGTACTAGTGAAAGCACCACGCACTCAGTGACCAGCAATGCCTGCTTACCCGGCCCTGCAATACACACACACACACACGCACACACACACTGCAAAGGCTCCTAGGACTATCACATAAGCGCCTCAGGGTGGAGTCTGTCTGTGCAGTCTGGAAAGAATGGGAGCAATGAAGGGAGGAAGAAAGCGATGGAGAGATATAACTGAATATATGTACAGTATATACCCATCTAATTTTATAGTTGCATCAAAATGAAATAAGCCTGCATTGCATGGTTACTGTATTTAAGACATTTTAATACTTTCCAATGCTTTAATCTTAGACTTTTCCCAGACCTTTTAAGAACCGGGCACACTGAAATAAATGACTTCTGTATTTATGTCTTTTCCATTCACACGCTTGGATAAAGGCTCACTAGCCGAAATGGCTGTGTGCCCTTCAGTAAACTTGTTTGTGGGATGTGCAGACTTTTAATCCTTTTTACGTATCGCCTGTGGAATTCATGTTTTTTTTTTTGTTTTGTTTTTTGCTCCAGAAAATATCTATTCTCGAAGCACGATCTCTTCCCCCCCCCCCCCTAGATTATATTTTCGGGGCTTCTGGGCCATTCAGGAGCCAAGAGATTAAAAAGATTGATATGGTAAAGGAACATATTTTACCCTGGTCACTTGGTCCGCGAGCAGCTGCTGACACATATTTCTAATGAGGATGCTCTGTTGCCACGCGGCATCGCGATGATTGTTATTTAAGCGCTAACGGTGCTATTGAACTGATCTGCATGGAGATGTCAGACAAATGCTGCGTTTGTAAATCTAAATCTCGAACCCTGGCAGATTAAAGACTCAAAGATTCTAAGCAGCGGTTTTAAGACCCTCATCCTTTCTCTGTCACCATGACCCGCTTAGACCCCACTTTGTCGTATACGTTCTGACAGATGGAGTCAAACCAGGAGCCAGTTGTTAAGCGTAAGCCTACCCACATGCCCCGGAAGCTACCGTTGATAAAGTCATGCTCTGTTAGCTTTAATGGGACACTGTAAAAGTATGTTAAAATATGCTGCGGTGATTTGTGGATAGAGTAATACACAGCCCAGAGGCTGAGAGCTTGACTATCACATTGTCAGTGTTATGTACAAAATCTTGCAGCTCCAATCTAAAATCAACCAGTTTTACAGTTCCTGGAGATGCAAGATATCTGAAGGACAATGGTGATATGAAGAGAAAGGACAGTAGTCATAAGGAGCCTTAAAGGAATAGCCTATTATATAGCCTACCAATTTTCTGAGAGATTGGCTATTGGTCAATTTAGCTGTTAAATAATGAGAACATTAACACCAAAATAATGCAAGTGTCCTCTGTACATTGTTGGCTCCGGTGCTCCATGCTAATGCATTAGCACAGTGATTCTCAACCTTTTTCATACCAAGGACCGCAAATTCAGTCCACATTAGGGCCACAGACCCCCATTTGATGAGATTTTGTCTCTCGGACCCAAATCTGAGACTGTTTTTATTGTTAGATATGATTTTGTCCAGAATTCCAAGACTATCTGTATTGTAGGTAGAGAGATAACACATTCTTCTACATTCTATAACTGTGTTAACTTCTTGTAAATTAAATAATGGTGAATTTTAACAAATCATCCATTTTCTGGGGACCCCCTGGAACCTCCCCGGACCCCACGTTGAGAACCACTGCATTAGCGTACACTATGTTGAGTGATAGTAGGCTCCATGCTAACACTTTAGCACACACTATGTTGAGTGATACTAGGCTCCATGCTAACACTTTAGCCTACACTATGTTTACTAGCATTATCCAAAGAAAGAAGAATGACCTTTTAATAATAAAATTGTATGGCCTGTAGGTTCTAGAATTTAAAAAATAAAATATAATTAACTCAATATAGGTGATGTAGCCAGGTTTATTTTTGGGACAATTTCAGGTGAGCAACCACATATTCATCCACTATGCTGTTATTTTTAGTTGTAAACAGTCTCACCTCACCCACCACCTTCACTTCCTATGGAAACAGGGAAAGTAATCCCTGGTAGTTCTTTTTTCTATCATATTTTGTGTAAATATTACCAATCTCCTAAAACTGCCAGACTTAGCCTCATACCATGTAAGATTACTTATCATTTAGCTTTAGAGCTGCTACAAGTTCTAATTTTCTCACTTTTTAGATAATGCTAGTGGCTACTGTCACTCAACAACATGTAAAGTGTTAGCATGGAGCCTACTATCACTCAACATAGTGCTACAGTGTTAGCTTGGAGCCTACTATCCCTCAACATGGAGCCTACTATCACTCAACATAGTGCTACAGTGTTAGCATGGAGCCTACTATCACTCAACATAGTGCTACAGTGTTAGCTTGGAGCCTACTATCCCTCAACATGGAGCCTACTATCACTCAACATAGTGCTACAGTGTTAGCATGGAGCCTACTATCACTCAACATAGTGCTACAGTGTTAGCATGGAGCCTACTATCACTCAACATAGTGCTACAGTGTTAGCTTGGAGCCTACTATCCCTCAACATGGAGCCTACTATCACTCAACATAGTGCTACAGTGTTAGCATGGAGCCTACTATCACTCAACATAGTGCTACAGTGTTAGCTTGGAGCCTACTATCCCTCAACATGGAGCCTACTATCACTCAACATAGTGCTACAGTGTTAGCATGGAGCACTGGAGCTATGGATGATTTTGGTGTCTATGTTCTCGTCACTTAACAGAGAAGTTGACCAATGGGCCAATCTTCCATCTGTATTTCATCTGTATTTCTTTAAGATGAAGTCTATGTTCCCCAGATAGGTATGAATCCAAAGGGAGATGGTCGTTAAGAGCAGCTTAGCTACCTCTGCCCAGCGTGAGCAGCCATCATTTAGAAACACTCAGCTGGGCCCTCCTGATTTAGTAAAGGTTAATATGCACACACCTAATCTCATGACATAAGAAAAGGAAAAAAAACCCATCAGTCTAGGGTCAAGAAAATAAAGACCATAGTGAAGACTCAATTAGCCAATGTTGTCCCTCCTTTTTGGCTGCCATGATAGTACTATTATTGTAGTGCTGAGAAGTGAAGAATACTCCTGAATAATGTGTGTGTGTGTGTGTGTCAGGAAAACCATAATCACTCAGCTATATTGATAGGTACTTGTGTGTTGCGGTGATTCGACGTTACCTGAAGGATGGGCCAAAAAACTGCTCGCTCACTTAAAGGAGCACTTTGTGGAGGTAATGGCGCACAGGCAGCCTTCTCACCCAAGTCCATCAAACAATTTGAGTACCGGTCCTCTCAGACATCAATTTACAAAGCCCATTTTAATAAGCTTTCAGCGTGTTTTAGCAGTGTATGAACGCAAAGGTCGCAAATTGGCAAGTGCAACGTAGCTGGGATTCTGAATGGCGCGCTAATGTGAGTAAAATCTCAGTCAAATCAAAGTGAAGTAAAAGGAAAGGACAACTGAAACCTCTTTGACCATTTTCTGTATTTACAGTGGTATGACCAGTAATGCAGTAAAAATTTGATTGACAAGATTCCATGATACACCAAAAGCATATGACTCTCTCTTCAGAGCATGTAGCTAAACTGACCGTCTTTCTACGGCTAACCAGGGTGTCTTCATTTTTCATTTTATCATTTATTCACTCGTGTCTCATTGAGATTGAGATCTCTTTTTCAATCTCTTTTTGAGCCACACGTTCCAGCGACATACAGGGACATACGTTAATAAAAGCTATCAAGTTCAAAGTGCTTCACAGTCTGTTCCATTTATACGGTTCATAGTGCCGAAAACCTTTTAACAAACTCAACTAACCGGTCCTGTAAGGTAGTGGTTCTCAACGTGGGGTCCAGGGACCACCAGGGAGGTCCATGAGGGGGTTCCAGGGGGTCCCCAGCAAATTGATGAATCGTTAAACTTCACCGTTATTTCATTTACAAGAAGTTAACACAATTAGAGAATGAAGAAGAATGACTGTTTTGATCATAATTTCACTGTTATCTCTCTAACTACAATACAGATAGTCTTGGAATTCTGGACAAATTCTCAGATTTGGGGCTGAGACAACATCTCATCAAATGGGGGTTTGTGGCCCTAATGTGGACTAACTTAATGGTCCTTGATATGAAAAAGGTTGAGAGTCACTGCTAAATTCAAAAGTAGAGCCTAATACATAAATATAATGCAATGTAGGCCTATTTCCAGTTATGGCTGGGATGGCCAGCCATAACTGTGAATAAAACGAAATGTTCGAGGATAAACTGAGGACCTGTTTTCCACACACATAGGTGGGTTTTAATTCTGTTGGTTTACGGCTCATGGAAAATGTGTATAAAGGATGGGAAAGTGATTGGGTTTTAAACGACCCAATCTGTTCCCTTCCGTCTTTTAATTTAAACCTGTTCTGTTACAATGCCCTCCTTTTTTGTTTTAATGTAAGGATTGTTTTTTTTTCATAATAAAAGTATGAGATTAAGAGAGAGAGAGGTTATGGATGGTAGAAGAGGACAATAGTGGTATACACTAGGGTACATTCTGCATTAAAGAACATAAATTAAATCCATGAGCCACTTCCAATGCACATCCAAAGCGGCTATGGATCCTTATTAGCGCAATGAATGGCAAAGCATGCTCAGCACCGACCCTTCAGAACTAGTTACTCACTCCGCTGTTGGGTTTCTTCTCATTACGTGGACGTTAAGGGGCTGTTATGTAAAAGGGGGGAGGGCTTTGGCTAGGAGCAGCCATTAACTGGGTTTGGGTAAATGGGAGTTTTGCTGCTGCGATGGTGAAATAATTGGGCCAAGAAGCAGCCTATACTTTTTAACCCTTCCCCCGCTGGCTTGGCACTGCGACAACACACACGGGGGGGGTAAAAGCCGTTCCTCTCCCGGCTTGTCGCACTGCTACCTGGATGCTGGCTGTTGTGAAGGCTCTATCATAGGGTTGTACAGTGGGTTTTTGAAGGCTGTACCCACTACTAAAGCTGCATATAGCCAATATTCAATATCTTCAAATATGATGTCAAAGATTTCATGCCAAAAAAAAAAAAAAAAATTCAAAAAATTCCGGTGGAAATGCCTGGAACCGCATTTAGACCATGGGACTCTAAAACTCTCCATTGAAACACAGGATAATAATAATAAGGTTAAGGGCTTCCCATAGACAACTAGTGTAATATTGATCAATTCTACAATAAATATGTAATCAAACTGCATCATAGCCATCATGTCAGAGGTGGACGATACTGACTGGACTAGATCTGATTTTTAATAAAAAGGCAATATCAGCCTGATTTATTAGTGTAACGCTAGTACAGTATGTGCATAAGTCAATGCAATGTGCAAGTATGTAAAACTAGGTGTGTGTGTGTGTGTGTGTGTGTGTGGTGGGGTGGTTGACCTCCATGGAGATATGGAGTCAATTATGAGCCGTTTATTAATGGGGGAATAGAAAACAGCGGGCTCATTTAGACAGAGATGAGGGGTGCTGAGGAATAATATGCCATTATACCCAGATAATTGCTCAGCTGGCCGTGTCACACCGCTCACATGTCTGTGTGCTAACGCTAGGTCTCTTCTTAAAACACATTTTTTACAGACGGGCATTTACACAGTTTGTTTTTACCCACTTAGGCTTAATGGAAAAGGAAAAGGGGAAAGTCTGTGGTGGTCCACAACTATGTTTACTGTTGATGTTTTAGATGGAAAATGTTCTGCAATCAAACTCCATTGTAGCTGCAGTTACAGCATGCGAATAAGAAAAATACACCACCAAACACCTAAATGGGCTGAGAAATACAAGGTACACCACCAACTACTGTAAAACAGTGTTAAAGCGCTTTAAGGTGGATTTTTTCTTTAAAGGAATAGTTCACCCAAAAATGAAAATTCTGTCATCATCTTCTCACCCTCATGCCAAATGAAACAGGTGAAATTTGTTAGTCCATATAACACACAGGGAGGTTGCAGCACAACTTGGTAGCAGCCTTCTCCAAAACAACTGAAGTCAATGGGGACCTCTTCTTTAGAGTTCCAAAACAAAAACATAGAAAGACCTATACACCGTTATTTGTTGCAAATCAATCAGCTGTAGTTAAGATTTGCACTAAATGATGGTGTAAATATACTGTAGGTCTTTTTGGAACTCTGAAGAACTGGTCCCCACTGACTTCAGTTGTTTTGGAGAAGGCTGCTATGGAGTTGTGCTGGCAGCCTCCCTGTGTGTTATATGGACAAACTTCACCTGTGTTTCAGCTGGCATGAGGGGGAGGAGATGATGACAGGATTTTCATCTTTTGGGTGAACTATTCCTTTAACAATTACCAGACGGTTTTTCTTCATATGGCATTACGTATGTCTCCTATCGACCATGTTGGCAGCTGAGATCGGTAAATCCTTAAAGTCCGTGTTAAGCTCTCTTTGAGTACACGAACAACAAATAATATACTTCCCTTTCGGTATCAGTCGATGGCACCAGGGAAAACACTGTAGCTCCTGATAAATGACTAATGGCAGGATTAACATGAAAGAGAGCAGAGGTGTTAAACTAGGAAACTCTGGCTGTTGACAGTGTGCCCCTGAGCAAGGCAATGATCCACTGCTCTCCCCCCAGCAGCCAGCTCAGTACTGTGGTTTGTACTGTTTGTACTGACACAGTTTCAGTCCAATGATCAATTCCTGTTAGTGCATTACATAACACTATTGTTACCGATGTAGCCATTGTACTAGCCCCACTTTATCCTCCACGCACTGCATGCGACAGTAAATTATTGCTGCACTGCTGCTCTGATATGATACAGTTTGTTTGATTACGTATTTATTGTAGAATTGATCAATACTTGGTGCCTATGGGAAAGCCTTTAACCTGAATTGATTCTAATGCGTTTTAGTGTCCCATGGTCTAAATCAACGTGGGGTCCGGGGACCACCAGGGGTCCTCGAGGTGGTTCCAGGGGGTCCCCAGCAAATTGATGAATTGTTAAACTTCAGCATTGTTTCATTTACAAGAAGTGAACACAATTAGAGAATGTAGAAGAATGACTGTTTTGGTCATAGTTTCTCTGTTATCTCTCTACCTACAATACAAATAGTCATGGAATTCCGGACAAAATCATTTCTAACAATAAAAAATATTCTCAGATTTCTCAGATTCTCAGGGTCCGTGGCTCTAATGTGGACTAGATTAGGGGTCCTTGATATGAAAAAGGATGAGAATCACTGGTCTAAATGCGGTTTCAGAGGCTTCTCCACCCCGCCAAGAGTATCATTCTGGAGGAAAGACTGAATACTTGTAATTTTTTGGCACTCATTTTCATAACGTCTCCCACTGTAATTGAAGACGCTTTGACCAAAATGAATGTGCTCGTCACTGTGAATCTGAGAAGACGTTGCGTAAGAGGTAAACCAGAGCTGTGCCGGGCAATACAGAAACCCTCCTACATCCTTCATACACATATTCCACATTCACCGACCGTTGACATTCGCCAGCGATTGGAAGCTCACTTCTTAAGACGCCAAATAAGTCCAACATTGAATAGTAAAAAAAAAAAAAGCAAAATCGGCTTAGATCAACCCCTAGCGGATGTAAGTAAGCATTAATATGCATTAGGATCATTTGGAGTGTGTAGGATTTAAATAATTAATCGCCACAAAGCTAAATTCAACAGCTGCTTCCTTTTTGGTGCCCGTTTCCCCCAATGAGTTCAAATCTGTAAAAGACTCATAAAGCATTTTTCGAGTGCGTACGACTGGTGCAGGGGCTTTATAGTGATCGAGTGTGCGTTTGAGGGGTTTGGGGTTTTTCCCTGAGATGACTGTTGATGAGAGCTTTTTTTTTTTTTTTTTTTTTTTTAAAAGGTGCCCGGTCATGTGACAGGCAGACACCGGCAAGGGCGGCGTGTGCTGCTGTAATTGAGTGCATGAACAGCCGGCGGCAGTGGCGAAACAAGCCAACCCAGAACATGTTAGATCACTGAATCTGAAGTTTAAATTAGCTTACCATAGTTAAACTGGGTTAGATGAGCCTATACCTTTACCAACTTTAACCCATTCTAAGAATTCATGCCTAATCTAAATGTTGCAACATGGCTTTCTTATGTGGTTTTCATAAAAAAATGTATCTTAACAAGTCAAGAGAAAAGGAAATATACATCCACTTGTTTCCTTTTGATATATTTAGCCATTGAGTTGCACTGGTCAGAATATGGGTATGTGTTTTGGTTGATGTCTGGTTTTACCAGTGGTGGAAGAAGTACTCTGATCCTTTACTTAAGTAAAAGTACCAATACAGCAATGTAAAAATACTCAATTACAAGTAAAAGTCCTGCATGAAAAATCCTACTTAAGTAAAAGTACATAAGTATAAGCAGCAAAATGTAGTTAAAGTATTAAAGTAAAAGTAGTGGTTTGGTCCCTCTGACTGATATTTTATTATATATGACATCATTAGATTATTAATCCTGAAGCATCAGTGTGTAAGCAGCATGTTACTGTTGTAGCTGCTGGAGGTGGAGCTAGTTTGAACTACTTTATATACAGTTAGCTAGTTTAGTCCAGTGGTTCCCAACCTAGGGGTCGGGCCCCTCCAAAGGGTCACCAGATAAATCTGAGGGGTCGTGAAGAAAAAACAAAGTTCTGATACACAAATCTGTTTTCAGTTTTTGGACTTTTTCTCTAATCTTTCATTTTTGCTGAAATATTGGATCATTTGAACATTTATTGAAATGAAACCATGTGAGGTTTAGAGGGAAAAATCACTATTTGGTGGAGCTGTTAACAACTCATAGACATCTGAAATGTGACCCGACTACACACTGCTTTTTGTAAGACGTCAAAAGCCAAAAAGGTTGGAAACCACTGGTTTCATCTTTAACAATGTGTTGTATTTTAAAAGCTTGTTATATTATCCATTGTGTCAAATCTCCATCTGAAAAGTAACTAAAGCTGTCAAATAAATGTAGTGGAGTAGAAAGTAGCATCAAATGGAAATACTCAAGTAAAGTACAAGTACCTCAAAATTGTACTTAAGTACAGTACTTGAGTACATGTACTTAGTTACTTTCCACCACTGGGTTTTACTGGTCAAACTCCACCCAGCCAGTATGTCACCACCTGACCACGAGCTCTTAAACGAACACACCCTCTCTCTCTCTCTCTAAGAAACGAGTGTACACCGTAGGCCTTTGCACACATCCTATAGATTCCATACTGGGATCTGTGTGGGTGTCAGAGAGAAGAAACAGGCACAAAGAAAAAAAAAACAGCAAGAGTATCTCACTGCCACCCAAGACGCCATCAAAACGCCACCGGTTCCCTTGAACAGAGAGAGCAAGTAGATGAGTGGAGAGGCTAGGAAAGGGGAAAGGGGAGAGGAATGGCGTGGGGGGTTTTCATCCCACTCCTCCACTGATTCTCCATTTTCTCCTTTTCAAAGCCCTTCTGACTTTGTTCATTGCTTTCCTGACACAAGAGACAAACGGTAGCATTGTCCAGCTTCAAATTCCCACTGCTAGTTGCTGAAAGTGTCTCACCTGCAGCATCTTTCAATAAGGTGGTCTGCTAATCTCACTCCAGTGCCAACAAATGACATATTCCACATTGTCATTCACATGTATAACACATTTTGAAAGATTTCTCCAAATGCCGGACTGAAACCAACTTCTTTCCGCATGCGTCTCCTGACTTATCTGAAGCAGTGGTACGCAATACTAAAGCTGCTCTCAAGACAGAGTTTAAATAATATATGGACTACCATTATTTGTGTGTAAAACAAGACCTGAAAGACTTACAGTCCAAAGGTCGGGACTACGTATCTTTATCATTTCAAAGCCACGTCCTTAGTGATCGGTGAAAACCATTTTGTTTACATATCTGCAGGTTTCAGAATGCCAAATTTAGGACTTTTTAAGACCTTTTGAATGCTACCTGGAAGTGAATTAAAGAGCAATTGAAAAAAATAATAATAATAAATGAACAAAGCTGGCAAAACCTGGCTATTTCTGACTGAACACAGCTAAGGAAGGTTCTGAATCTTAATGAGCAGCTTAAAGAAAACAAGAAATTAATTGTTAACGGACATGAAGTTTAATATAGTTTAGTAAAGCAGATACTGTAGGATGCACATTGTACTACTAACCCTGATTTGTATTAATTGACCCAGTGGACATGCAGCGCAAAGAAACCTGTCATTGCATGGTGAAAAAATTACACCTCTAATAGCTGTATTTATGACATTTCAATACATTTTAAGACGTTCAATTTTGAAAATTGTAATACTTTTTCAGACTTTTCAAGGACATGCAGATACCTTGAAGCAGACAGAATGTACTATGATGAAAAGATTGAAAAGAGAAGGAAAGGGAAAAGTATGAACTGATTCAACAAATCACAAAGAACTTCTACAATAATGTAAAATGTCAACGGTTGTACAATATCTGACAAAAAAGTTAGCAAAAACCATAAAAACACTAGAAGAGAACTGGGACATTATGCACCAATGCGGCAAAATTTTGCAGTGAATGAATGTCAAATATGAATAAAAATGAAAACTGAAAACTGAATACAGGGCAACATGCATCCATGATCACAATAACCAAACAGCTTTGTGCTATAAATAGGACGGGCTTTAGAGGAAGTGCCTTACTGTGCACAGATACCATATTCCCTGAAAATCACTGAGGATATTATTATCATTATCGATCATAATCTGCTTGGCCCTTAGACTTGACTTCGCAAGGGCGTCCATTACATTCACTAATGGGAACGATGGTGTGGCAGAGGGAAGGGGAGTTGATGGGATTATTACCATTGATGGATTACAGTAATCTGAATACAAAAAAATGGTAATCCGTTACAGATACAGAAAAATACACAGCAATCAGTTGGCAGATGCTTTTGAAAATATACAAAATTTTACTAGGATAAAAGTGAAAGAGGCATCTTGACATTGGGATCACACACAATTGGGTCAGCTAACACAGTTGGGTCACCGGTTCCAGAGGTGGAAAGTAACTAAGTGCATTTACTCAAGTACTGTACTTAAGTACAATTCTGAGGTACTTGTACTTTACTTGAGTATTTCCATTTCATGCTACTTTATACTTCTACTCCGCTACATTTCAGAGGGAAATATTGTACTTTCTACTCCACTACATTTATTTGACAGCTTTAGTTAGTAGTTACTTTGCAAATTTAGATTATTAATACAAATTATAAATCAACTAATAAATTATGATATATTTTTATAGGTTAAGATAGTGATGAACACATTATATAACACACTATACACACTATAATTATAGTCCAATAACATGATATATGTGATTCTGAAATGGGCCATTCTGCATAATGACTACTTTTACTTTTGCTACTTTAAGTACATTTTGATGCTAATACTTTTGTATTTTGACTTAAGTAAGATTTTGAATGCAGGACTTTTACTTGTAACAAAGTATTTTTACACTGTGGTATTGCTACTTTCACTTAAATCAAAGATCTGAATACTTCTTCCACCACTGACCGGTTCAATATTCATCTTGAAATAATGGTGAGGACGGTTGTAGATAATACTATAAAACAGTAGATAAATAGTAAATAACAGTGGAACTATTAAAATGACATCCTGTATATTGGAATAAATAATTTATTTAAGTACATGCCACATTTTAATAACTGAGGAGGCAAATGAATCCACAACTGGTTGACGTAATCAGACTACATCGCTGAGTTGAGGCATCCCAGTGGATTACATTACTGAGTGCAGTGTTCCTCTTGTTCAGTCAGAAATGTATGCAAATCGAGTTGTGGCCCAAACAAGCCCTCAAAAATGAGCAAACAGTCTCTCATAACAATCCCCCATTGCAAACGCAAATTGTGTGCTTCAGCTGTAAGACTAGTCCGCCAAGCCTGGCACCCTTTACGCCCTAAAGCCCCTTTATAATTGGAGCGTTGTCTGATCTGATCTGAGATTCTGGGATGGAAAACCCTGTCCCTTGCTGGCCTGACTTGCTGTATGGAGGACCGTAACTGCCAAAATCAAAAATAAATAAATAAATGACTCAATAAGTAAATTAATATGCCATTAAATGCACCAAAAATAATATTAAAAATAAAGGTAGGCATTAATTAATTGATAAAATGGGACATAAATTGATATTTCTGTTCTAATTTGCTTCTGTATTTATTTACCTTTGTATTAATTCCCCTATTTATTTACTTTCCCATTTTATTTTCCATTTTATTTATTAATTTATTCATTTCTACATTTATTTATGTATTATTTCCCTTTGCATTTTCCCCCTATTTATTTCCCCAAACTTATTTATTTCTGTATTTTCTTTTTACATTTACTTTTCTTTATGCATTTCTTGCTTCATTATGCAAATGAGGGGGGCTGTAATTCAAAGTGTTTCATGGGGTCAACTTTTCACCTATTGGTTGATCGACATCAGAGTAACCTAGATCGACTATACATGCCTTGCTCCCACACTGTCACTCAGCAATAATAACAGCTATTCTGAATGGACAAACAATCTCAATTTGCATGGGCTTGCCTACAAATAAGTATTATTACATGTCATTTGCATATGCATGACCATGACAGAAGCAGCTCCCTGTTCAGCGCCCAAAGACTTTTATTGTGGAAAAAGCGGGGTCAGGGCTCACTCATGTCCCAGTCCCATCCAAAAGCTAACGATTCCAGTGTCCATTAGATGTTCCTCCTGCCACAGCCAGCCACACATTGAAGGCAGCAGTCATTTTAGTCTGGTGATCTCCAGTTACCAGGATTGGCTAGTTATAGGCAGATTAGAGCTCCATATAGTGCTCCTTCATCTCTATCCCTCTCAAATCCTTACAGCAGCAAACCAGTAGAGAGTTGCAGTTGTTGATATGCAGTGATACACAGTCACATCCACTCACAGTTGGAAATGGGAGCAAATGTATCATTACGTATCATTATATATCAACAACTGCATTGCAGACTGAGCAATTCAACCAAGCGCTATATCCATAAAGCGCTATTAATAGGCCAGAGTCAAGTCAGCAAAACTGACACAGGGGAAGGTAACTTCTAACCAGACACACACCAATAGTCACGCACAGGCTCATAAATACTGGGAAATAGCCCAGGGATCAATACACCGGATGACTCAGGTTGCATAGAGTATTGCCACCACAGCTTAAAACAGCCCTGATACCCCAATACCAGATATAGCCAGGCCCTGAGACCGTAATATTCCAGCTCTATATTCATTTCCCTGTACTGCGGAGAGCGAGCCAAGGACAAAGACGTGGAAACGGGAAAGTGCCATGTCACCTTAGGCAAAGAAA